>NC_141468.1:5360261-5385261 GCF_009769465.1 Tauraco erythrolophus
CTTGTCTCCGCTCCCCCGGTGCTGGCCCAGAGGAGATGGTCACAGCTTCTGCTAAACCTCCCTTCTCCCAGGGTGGGTTTCGAGTGCAGCCAGCAAAGCTGCTCAGCATTAGGCCAATTTCCCTCCTAATACACTTTGGGGACTTTAAAAATTGCGCAGCAGACAGAGCAGAGGAACCTCTTTGCCGCTCACGGCAGCGATATTAATACTGCCAAGTCACAGCCTAGTGACAGGAAAGCATCACAGTGCACCTCAGGCGAGATGTGACATTCAGGACAGCAAAGTGGGTTTATAAACATCCCAAAGGCCAAATGAAAGGGCTGCTGAAGCTTTATTTGCATGATCACAAACCTTGCTGCATACAAACACACACATGCACAGGCACCCTTACACATACAAAGAACTCTTCGTTTTCTTTTTTTTTTTTTTTTTCTTCTTCTTGATAGGCATGTTGTGGAAAATGTGTGTCTCTGTGGGTCTGGTGACATGCAAATGTTTATGTGGGTGTTAAAAAAAAAAATGGAGAAGGTGTGAGGCATATATTCAGAGAGCCAGAAAGCCACACACAGGCTTCTATTTATAGCATCCTCGCGGTGAAATAGAGAAAACGAACTGCAGCTTCTATCTGCTGCTCCCAACTGAAGTTTGACAAGAGCAGATAAAACCTTTTAGGGTCTCTTTGTAGTTCCAACTGACAACAAAAAGTGATGAGTTAGCTGTTTCCTTTGCGACCCTCTTAAGCAGGTGAAGAAGTCAACCGCTGTGAGAGAGGAGTGGAACAAGCTGACGCTGCCTCGGTGCCTGGAAATGTACTCCTTCCCCTGCAGAGCTGGGGTCAAAAAATAGAAGTATCAGTTGTTCTCAAACACAACAGCCAGACTCTGTCTCTCAACCTGGATTCCCAACTCCAAGGTGGAACATTCACGGTCGAGGCACTTTGGGGTGTGTGGACATTTCCATTCCTTTCTAGTTGCACCTGTTAGAAAAAAACAGATCCGGGGTCCTGGTATCAGAGTTGAGATCTGAGGTTATGGTTCAAACCCACTGATGATTTCTTATACCAATAACAGAATGACTGCAGTTTTGCTCTCGCTTTTTTCTTCTATGAATTCTTCTAAAATGGGATCAAACTAGGTATTTTCTTACTGATGTGAGCCTGCTGCTGCACAGGATCTATTTTTGCAGGTTTCACTCATTGCTTTCCTGAGGGGACTGATGTAAAATTTTCCTGCTTGAAGCTGAGATGTTCAGTAAGTGAGTAGGCATCTCACCACTCACCTCTTACCTCCAGGAAGGGTGATCTTTGCAGTCCTCTGTGCTGGTTGCCCTTCTGACCCTTACACTGTTGTAGGACTTTGCCTCTTCCTCAGCTCCTCACTTCATGACACCATGCAATCCTCCAGACCACAACACCTGTGTGCAAATCATGGGTTGCTCCATGAGGAGTTGGGAGCCATCAATTTTCTTTGTGGTTGGGCTGCAGAGGTGAGTTTGGCACTCAGAAAATCACAGGACTGGGAGCAGAACATTGAGGTCCTACCCTAGGTCCAGGGTTTGGCCTAGTGATGGTGGAAAAACTAACTTAAAGCTAAGTTCTTTTTTGCCCTTAATATTTTTATTTTATAAAACATAAAGACTGCAAGTGGACAGCAATATTTTGTGACTGACTTGGTATTGGTTACAGCACAACTTTCTTAGAAGAAAAAATCCTGACTTATTAAATAGCTGCAAAACTCCATGTTCATGTTTTAAAATGAAGCATGTTGACATTTTTCTTTAAAAGGCAGTTTTGATTCTTAATTTGTGTCAGTGTAGTTTTAAAAAATAACATCTAAAAGATTGAGAAAATGCGTACACCTGGATTCCTTTAGAATGAAATAAATATTTGTTGACTCACCCAAGATTCAGAATTTTCATTCTGAGTTGATCTGAATTGAATTTTTATCAAACTCTGCACTTTAAAAGTTCAAATTAAACAATAAATTAGTTATTTGCACAGTTCTAGGAATACTAAGCAGTGAGTTTTGCCTACTTCTATCTCATCTGGACTTGCTGGCAAAGCAATTATTGTGAATTTCTGTTTCATTCTAACATTTCTTTGTTTCATTCATTCAATATTAAAACTGTTTTGATTGAACAAACCAGTCACATGGTGCATTGCCTGTTCCTGACTGGAACAGAACATATCTCTTGGGGATGGTCAACCTTGAAGGCTTTTGATATCACTCTACTCCATTTTTAGAAACATTTATGTTTAAAAGCATTATCCCTCTTGTGTGGACAATGACATAGCGAACTAAAGGTATGTGTTGGTATGGGCATGGCAGAAATATAAAATGTTCTGACACAATGCACTTACATTAATATAACTGCAATTCTTTGAGGACCACAATCCCTAACTGAAATTTTGAGAGCAGTATTACAGTAACAGACAAAATTTGAACCTGGCCTCCTGGTGTAAGCATTACTTCTAATACATTCACTACTAAGAAACTTGCATTTTCTTTCGTGAATAATCCTTAGCATTCATTTGAATTTGCAGATTTTCTTCTCTGTCTATAAACCACTTTCATAAATGTTGATGTGGAGGGATGACTGTGAGTGACAAATGTTCCTGAGATGCTTTCCTTCTTTCAAGCAATAACTGAAAAAGCACCATTTCTTTGCAAAATTCTTGTTTAATTTGACCACTTTTAATTCTGTTCTTATTGTGTGCTTTCCTCACGACAAAATTTGAGAAAACGTCCCTCTATGAAAAAAAAAACCCAAACCAGAATGTGCTTTAAAAACATAGGTCCTACATAAAACCCAGCAGTCAAAACACCCTCTGTTATAGAGGAAACCAGTAAGACCTTTGCAAAATAAATAAGAGCAACTTGTTTCTTACTCCCACTTTGGTCACGTACGTAGATCAAGAGTCATTGTGAAAAGTTTGGCTTTGCACTCACCTACAGGTCAACAGGGGCAAGCAAGCTAAGTCCCTGTGGGTGTGGATGTGACACATGAGGACACCGATTTGCACTGAAGTATCAGTTACCTAACGATTGTTGGGTAATTTGCTGCTCTACCATGTCATGAGAAGCCTTGTTCAAGGTCCTACCTGTGATGAGATATTGTCTTGCCCCAGAGAGCTTGCAGCTGGAGTGACAGAGATAGCGAGGGGGAAAAATGGAGAAACTATTGCCCGGTCGCAAAACAGGCCAGTGCTGGAAAAACTGCATTTCCCTCTCCTTTTACTGTGCCCATGCTGCCACTGAGGGAGATGTTGTGAAGACGTGTCTAGTCCTAGGGTTTTTAGATGCATTTGTGCATTTGTTATTTTAGCATAGTTATGAAGTTTAAGGTCAGGCACTGCATAACTCTTGGTTCTCAGCCTAAGGTAAAGCACTTCTTGGTGTCCTCAGGATTTTAAAGGTGAGTTAGGTAAAACGTGTTAAAGCACAGCTAAGCTGCTTCTGCTCACTAATCAGGGCAAAAACACAGGGAAGAGAGGCCCTTCAGTTTTGCCCCAAGGCAAACTCACGGTGAAGTGGGGTTCAGGGATGAAGGACTGACCTCAGCAAATTCACCCCAGTCAAAATAAAATACTTTCTCTTTATTACAGTTTTACCTCAGGATAACTCAGGCACCTCATCATTCTGAGGTTAAGAAAAAAACCCCAAGCCCGGTTTTTCAGCAGCAAAGGCAAGCCCTAACTGTAGACCTAGCTCAAGGGCTCACCTTCACTTGGGATACGTGGTAGATCAGCACTGCCAATTAGTTAAGTGCGTTACAAAGATAATTGTGGGTATTTCTTCAGAGCCTACCCATACTCTTTTCAAACTAGGTCTGTCTTTGGTCTAAATGAGCAAGGATTTAGCCAATGTATTGAAGGAGAGGGGAAGGTAGCACTTCCTGAAACAAACTGTCAATAATTAGGAGCATATTTTCTAGAGCTACCTGTGCATGGAGGTCTGTGACCTGCCCCTAAAACAGGAGCAAGGAGGTTTCATCGGAAACAGCAGTTCTTCTATAGTCTTCAGGTGCAGCATTTGGACTATTTTTTTTTTTTTTTCCAATACAAAAAGCCACCCCCTTCCACCCCCCAGCTTGTACTAGATTGAACCAAGCCTGAGCGAAAGCTGGGGCTGGCAAAGCTCCAGCCGAGTGCAGAGGGTATGCTCAAAAGCAGGAAGCTGTGGCAAAGCTGAGTCGCTGAAAAGCTACTGGAGCTAATACATTGTGGTCATGGGGATAGGCAGCAGCGTCTGGTAGTGATGGGAAGACTCAAAAGCACCTTCAAAACAGGCTCGAGAAATGCTGCTGATCTCTGCACTTTGGCTGGGCTTTTGTGCTCACCGTTACGCTTGAAGCATTTAGAACGACTTTTGGGTTGACGGTCTGGAGCGGCGCATATAGCCCTTCCCTTGCAGAAGCCTCGTCTGCTGAGAGGCAGAGGTAGGCTTTGAAGGTGAAAGGGATGCGTAGGATTGGGTTCATCTGGCAGCACTCGTGACGGCATCTGGGGCAAAGCACGTCGTAAACACTCACTGGTGAATAGCTGCCTTCCCCCCCCTCTTTCCGTGGCGGTGCGAAAAGTCAGACGTAGGCTCCTGGATTGACTAATTATTTATGGGATGGAAAAAAGGTACTAGCTGTGAAGCTAATAAAAAACACCAGGTGGTCAAGATATCATGGAGGCCCATTGTTCTAGGAGATTGTTTCATTCATTAATACAAACTGCGACGATGAGAACAGGATGCATAATATTGCCATGTGAGTTAGGGAGTAAGGAGATGGAAGGGGTGAGGTAAGATGTCCCTTTCCTTCTCTGGTCGCCCTTGGGAGCGGGGCGGGAGTGGCTGTATTTCAGATCTGAAGAACCGCTGCAAGCTGAGATGAAGGGAGGACTTCCACTAGTTTCTCAGGAGAGAGGTAGCTGCTACCAAAATGGCACAGTTATTTAGGGAGCTGCAGCCAGCACGTGGTGGGAGGGACAAGCTCCTGTCTCCATACCTGAGCTGTGCTCTGTACTGCTCTGGGTGCCTCTACGTGCCCTCCCTTATAGCTGTCTTTTTCTTGGGTATGGCCTGAGAGACTGTTTCACATGTTTCTTAGTGCCTGGAGTGGCCATAAGGAACCATCTGTGCCTTATATAGACGCAGATGTCATTTCTGTGGTCCTGACTCTACAGAGAGTCAGAAAATACATCAACATCCAAGACACCACTTGCCCTAGTTGTCTGCTTTGTACTGAGCGTGGACCCTGACCAAACCAACCAGGAATTACTGATAACCTGCGTGATGTTTTTATTTGTTTTCCAGCTTTTCAGCAGTGCCCTGGACTTGGGTGGAGGAAACTGTGGGTATGTGTCAAGTGGGTTAATGATGTTGTGTCAAAATGCACTCTTAGGTCATGCTCACTGCTTCCTATCATCTGGGCTATAAACCTAAGTCCTAAAGTGTCTAACCATAAGTGCATAAGAGAAGGATTTGGTTGAAGGACAGAGGAAGGTGCTCCGACAAGTGATGAAAGTTGAGCAGGATGAGTCTGGACCTAACAAGCCACCTCAAGACTCCATGAAGGGTCATGCTTTAAGTCTGCTATGTGTCTAGTGTGGGCCCAAGGCAGGTAGGATGAAAGAGGTGTAAGTAGAAAAGGATGTCACCATCGGCTTCAAGCTGGGGTCTTTCTGGGCAGATAGGTCCTTTGTACCAAATCTGCAGCCAGCGGGTGACCAAGGAGAGTGTAGGGATGGAGCTGGTATTGTCAAGCCTGCTCTTACGTCCCAACACAGAAGTAGCTTTGCATCAGCTGCGCAGAGTGCAAAGCACACTGTCTGGTCTAAAATGTCTTCCACGCTGTATCTCTGCTGTGGCATCACATTCAGGGACCACGTACTCAGCATTGCTCTAGATAGTAAGTGGAGGAGACAAGGAAATTAAGAGTGAAAATCTCTTTTTCCTAAAGAGTATGCTCTGTAGCTTGGCCTAGAAGTAGAGCTAAAAAAAAAAAAAATTTTTTTGTTGGCCTGAGCTGTGGTTTGGAAAGAGAAAAGGAGAAAAGAAACAAAACAAAAACACTGGCCCACAAAGAAGAGAAAACAGGAAAGGAAAAGAACAAAACATCCTGTACACAGCAGCCAGTCAGTCGAGGAGGGAGGGTCCATGTCATCTGCATTCCTCTGCCAGAGTGGGCACACTTCATCAAGCCTACGTTGTTCAAACCTTTGCTTTCCGTTCTTCAGCCTTTCTGCTCACTTGATCGGTGATGTCTCCTGTTTGTCCCTGAGCTGGATCAGCATGACCGAAGGTGGTTTCAGACCTTCCATCCTCTATAGATGCCGTTTCGTGAGAAGCGAGAGATGTGGCATCTGCAGGCTGTACCATCCTGGCTCCTCTCTGGGATGAACATCAGGGATCCCAGTTCCTCGCTGGGCACCGACACATGTAAGCTCACCTTGCCCTGCTCCGAGATGAGGGGCAAGCACCGAGCCTGAGGTTGTGTCGTGCGGTCAGCACCATATGTGATGAGCTAACAAAATATATAGCCTGAACTGGAGCCAGCTGTGAGCCCAGTCTGAGAAACTTGGGTCTCTCTCCATCTGCCTGGGTGAAAATGCCTCTTTTGTTCTTTACCGCAAGAGCTAACCCGAGAATGAAACCAGTGTGGAGACCTCATTGTTTTCTCGTATGAAGAAGGAGCCAGTTTGCAGGGTGGGGTGGCTGGGATGGATCAGACAGAGAGGTTAAAACCTGTGCTGTTTGTGCTGCTTATTCTGAGATGAGGAGGGAGCACGATGAATCGGGTCTGCTAATGCAGCATCTTTTGGGAGGCCTAAAAGATGGGTGGGAACGGTAGGTTTGATTGGGAAACACCCTTCTTTAAGGGATCCTTTACTAAACCCAGTTAAACACTCCTCAGGTGCCCCTCTCCTGGTCATTGTTTGTGTGGTCTTGCTCAAGTGGATGTGATTTCCTCCAAAGCCCATAAATGTCACTTCTTAATCAGTTCCAGAGTTACTGCCTCCTCCTCCAAGCCTGCTGCGTGCATGAATCTATCACTGAGCTGCTGGAGCTAATCCCCTCCCCTGCCTTTTCTTCTGGAGAGGTAAAATTAGTTTTTGAAATAGGAGCAGAGCATTTCCGATGAGTGGTGAACATGGTCTCGTAGCTGGGAAGTTGAACGCTCTACTTCTGCTCCATCGCAGGCAGAAGGGGAGGACGAACACTTTGTGTATGAGCAAGAGGCAAAGCCTGGATGAATTCCCCGAAAGCTGATACTCGTAGCATGGTCCTTGAGGTTAGCTAAACTGTCATGGAAGTGCGCACAGCTTCCCCTTAGACAACTTCATTAAACTGTGAAGGCAACGTACAGGAGGTGACAGCACATTCAGATTCTCCCATGCATTTTGCCTTGGTTCCCAATCTAAAAGCATTCCAGGAGACATTTTTTTCCCCCTCTGCTTTTCCTGTTGAGGTTGTCTCTACTGAAAACTGTCCATTTATGAACAGATGTAGCAGATGCAATTTGAACTAGCTTCCCCATCTGCCAAAATCCTGTAAGCTTGGGGAAAGAAGTTTTTCTGACATAGGGGCAAGGAAATGGCTCAGTACAGAGGTTCTTTCTAATGATGTGTTGGTTTTTTAGGTGCTTTAAGAGGTGTTGCCTTCATACAATATCATTTACTATAATTCCTTACTATTCTTTGTCCTTTCATTTCCACCCCTGCCATCCCATACATTCTCTTTTCCAGCTTGTTTATTTTAGAGTGCAAAGCTACTTAGAATTATTATTTTTGGATCAGCTACTGATTCACTTAGTGACTAACTCATTTCATCACTCAATGCCTCACTTTACCTATACATTAAGAAGGATTAATAGTACCTGCTTTTCAGGGCTGTTAGCAGTCTAAATTAATTCATGCTTATAATGCTTATAAAGAGATTTGAGATCCTTGGTTACTGGAGGCTAGAGAGCTGCAAAGTATCTTACTTAATAGTAGGGGTTTTTTTTTTTGTAACTTTGCATTATAAAAGTACAGGAAACCTTGCAATTAGTTGGAGAGTCTATTATTCCCAGGGCTTAGTTTATATTCCAGTTCAGGTACAAGAATTTTGTCTGCATATTTTTTCTCCTGATGTTTCAATCAAAGTTAATGTCCTGATCTCCTTTACTGAGGAACGTTGGATGGTGGGAAATGCGGCAATGAATATCACAGGGTGGATAACAGAGCTGTGCAGTGTTTTTTGGTGCTCTTAAAAAAACCTGATGTGCTCTTTTTCAGAGGTGGCTGCATTTTTTTCGCTCTTACTGCAAAACATGTAGTCAGAAAGCCAAAAAGTTAGACTTGCCTTAAGAATTTGTGACAGTATTGTGCACTCACTGGAAACATTTTGTTGGCATGTGGGAAATTGCTGTCAGTCCATCAGGAAGAGTGAAAGGACAGCAAACCAGGAGAATGCACAAGGGGAGTGTCTCTAAATGAAACCTGAAATGAGTTTGCAGTTATATCATGTTTACTGAGTAATCCATCAAATGATAGTGCTGGTGACCACATCTGCTACTGATACCTCATTGCTATGCAAGTATTACTTACAGAAGGGGTGTATTTGGGCTTGAATATCAGTATGCGGACAGATCATCGGTTTGGTTATGCTAAAAGGCCTCCACTGAAATTATTCTGTTGCCTCGTCTCTTATTAAGGACTTGACTACTGGTTTGTGTAATGCAGAAAATGTGGTTTTGGGTAAAATAAGTGCGTGGGATACCCCTCCCAGTGAAGTCATAGATTCATAGATTTCTAGGTTGGAAAAGACCTTAGAGATCATCGAGTCCAACCATCCCTAATCCCCATTAAACCATATCCTCAAGTAGCTCATCCACCCTATTCTTAAACACATCCAGGGATGGGGACTCAACCACCTCCCTGGGCAGCTTATTCCAGTGGCTGACAACCCTTTCAGAGAAGAAATACTTCCTAACATCCAACCTGAATCTCCCCTGACTAAGCTTATGCCCATTTCCTCTTGTTCTATCACCCATCACTAATGTAAAGAGCCCTTCCCCTACCTCCCCACCATCTTTTCTCAAGTATTATAGGCCGTAATCAGGTCTCCCCTCAGCCTCCTCTTCTCCAGGCTAAACAGCCCCAACTCCCTCAGCCGCTCCTCATAAGTTTTATTTTCCAGCCCTTGACCAGTTTAGTCGCCCTTCTTTGGACTCGCTCCAGGAGCTCAATATCTCTCTTAAAGCGAGGGGCCCAAAACTGGACACAATATTCCAGGTGCGGCCTCACCAGTGCCGAGTACAGGGGCAGGATCACTTCCCTGCTCCTGCTGGTCACACTATTCTTGATACACGCCAGTATCCCATTGGCCTTTTTGGCCACCTGGGCACACTGCTGGCTCATATCAAGCCGGTAGTCAACCAACACCCCCAGGTCCTTCTCCGCCAGGCAGCTCTCCAGCCACTCCTCCCCGAGCCTATAGCGATGCTTGGGGTTTTTATACCCCAAGTGAAGGACTCTGCACTTGGCCTTATTAAAGCTCATGCCATTGGCCTCAGCCCAACGATCCAGTCTGTTCAAATCCCTCTGAAGGGCCTCCCTACCCTCGAGCAGATCGACACAGCCTCCCAGCTTGGTGTCGTCCGCAAATTTACTGAGGGTACATTCAATCCCCTCATCCAGGTCATTGATAAAGATGTTAAACAGAACTGGACCCAGCACTGAGCCCTGGGGAACCCCACTGGTGACCGGCCTCCAGCCGGATTTAGCCCCATTTACCACCACTCTTTGGGCCCGGCCATCCAGCCAGTTTTTAACCCAAAGGAGGGTGTGCCTATCCAGGCCAGCAGTTACCAGTTTCTCCACCAGAACACTATGAGAAACTGTATCAAAGGCTTTACTGAGGTCCAGGAAAACTACATCCACAGCCCTTCCCTCGTCAACCAGGCGGGTCACCCTGTCATAGAAGGTGATCAGGTTTGATTGGCAAGACCTGCCTTTCATAAACCCATGTTGACTGGGCCTGATCACCCGGTTAACCTGTATGTGCTCATTAATAGCACTCAAGATAACCTGTTCCATGACTTTGCCCGTCACCGAGGTCAGACTGACAGGCCTGTAGTTCCCCGGATCCTCCTTCCGCCCTTTTTTGTAAATGGGGGTAACATCCGCCAGCCTCCAGTCCAGCGGAACTTCCCCAGTGAGCCAAGACTGCCCAAAGATAATGGACAGGGGTTTGGCAATGACATCCGCCAGCTCTCTCAGGACTCTCGGGTGGATACCATCAGGCCCCATAGACTTGTGGGCATCCAGCCGAAGGAGCAGATCCTTGACCCGTTCCTCTTGGATCACAGGAGCTTCGATCTGCTCTCCCTCCCTGCACTCAGACACCGAAGGCCAGCTCACCTGGGAACTGCTGACCTTATTATTAAAGACTGAGGCAAAGAAGGCATTAAGGACCTCAGCCTTGTCTTCATCCCTAGTGACTAACGTACCCCCTGAGTCCAGTAGGGGCTGGAGGTGATCTTTAGCCCTCCTTTTGTTATTAATATATTTATAGAAAGACTTTTTGTTGTCCCTTACGGAGCAGGCTAGTCTAAGTTCCAATTGGGCTTTTGCCTCCCTGATTATCTCCCTACATGCCCTAACTTCCTCCCTGTATTGATTCCTGGATGCCTGCCCATTCTTCCAAGACTTGTAGACATCCCTTTTTCTTTTGAGATGTTCCCAAATCTCCTTTGTTATCCAAGCTGGTTTTCTACCCCGGCGGCTCGACTTCCGGCACACAGGGACAGCTCGCTCCTGTGCCTCCAGAATTTCCTTTTTGAATAGTAACAAAAAGGAAATTTTAGTAATAGTCAACAGCAGTTGATTAATAGTCAACAGCAGTTTTGCCTTTGACGTTAATGGGTGTAGACTTTCACCCTCAGATTTATTGCTGTGGACTGATGGCCGCGTTTTAAAATCCAACACCATGGATTCCTGTGTTTGAGAATCTCTCGGTGAAGGAACCAAGCAGAGTGACAGAGCAGATGAAATATCAACGAGATGGAGCAAAGAGGGAAATAGGTTTTGTGCTACCTGATCCAAGAAGTACACACACCTGTCTTCTAACATCACGTAGAAGAGTTGCAGAGTGTGAGATGATGGCCCTGCCCTCAGCCTGTCTGTAGAAATAGTAGGAATTGCTTCCACAGTGTCTAAGGACACCAGAGGGTCTCCTCTGATGGGAGAACTGGTCAGCTTTCTGGTCACATACATCCAGCATCACAAATCACAGTAGCCAGAATATGACCCAAACAAGGTCTCCCTTTGACAAGAACTTTATTTTCTGGACTTGACCTGTTAGCTGTTGCCCTTTTTTTCATCTTGGCAGACTGCAATAATTATCCAGATGACATATGTAGGGAGGCCACGAATTATTAACAATTAACCCAGCTCTGGAGTCACTGCCAAATATTTGCTGGTTCGTAGAGGAAGTCTAAGTGAGTAAACCATGCTGAGTGACAATAGCTCTGCTTCCCAGCCAGACTGAACAGCTTGTAATGTAACTCAACGTTTCCTCTTTCCAAGCTTGCTTATAAAAGAGCAGACAAGGAAAGGGCAAAAAGGACATTTAGAGGAACGCAAGACTGGAAAAACAACCACTGATGTAATGTACTTTCTAAACTAAACATAAGACATGCACTGTTGCAGCTATTTAAATAATGATTAAAAAGAAAACCAAACAAGCAGACACATAACTTTGTCTACTTAGTCCTGAATACTGAAAGAAAAAGTTTGAGCAATTCCATGTTGGATGTCTAGGAAATATTTGCCTTGCACTACGCGTGTCCTGAGTCATCTCTGCTCTGGTAGAGAGAAACATCAAAAAGTAGAAAGTTGGATGAGGCAGAGGGCATAGAGCTGTGCATGGGAACCAGAGCACACAAGGCAGAGGCGTACAGAAATATCATGGACCTTGGTGACCATCTTATGTTGTCCTACAAGGCTAGCTGAGATGATGCCTTCGTTGTGCAAATGCACAGTAAAAGGGCTGGACTTTGGAAAGTGCTTAAAAGTTGAATCAATAGGATAGGGGGAGGGATTAATTTACAACCCTATTTCGCAGAAGGATAACTAAAGTATGGAAATATCAAAGCCTCTTTGCTGCCTACGCTTTTCACACATGTCTAATCTGGCCTGTTCACTGACACCATTTATGAAACAGAGTTAAGTAGATGCATTGGCGTTTTCAGGATCGGGACCTGTGCGACTTGCCCAAAATCACAGAGGAAGTGTGTGGGAATAATACCCAGATCTCTCGAGTCCCGCATCACTCTCTCAACCACAAAACCATCCTTCCTGTCTCTGCCTAAAGATAGAGCTGAGAGAAGTGATTTTACGTACACATGCACATATGCAGAGCGCCTTATAAGGATTATAGGCACACTAGGGTGAAAGTTTCATTAGAAATCACATAAATTCAGTAAGTTTCAGAGTGGTTTTGTTTGGGTTTTGTATTTTTTTTTTTTTTTTTTTTATATGTATAAAGCAACCTTGTTTCTCCTCTAACTTTCTCCTATTTCAGGCATCACAACAGCACTTGCTTATATGAGATTTCTGACCGCATTTTATGGATTGAAAGAAAAATCATGTGAGTCTGAGCTGGCGCAAAGCCATAGAGCTTGATTTCATAATTTAAATCATTACAACTTTGGTGCATCTGGTACGAGTCACTAGTATATTTCATTGAATTTCTTTGTATATAAAGTGAATCCTTTTCTCTGGGTGGATCCAAAGTAGGAAAAATGAGGAACTGGTACTCCTTCTGCCCTGAACGCTCAGGTTCAATATGAACAATGACAACTTTGATAAAGTTACCCAGCAGAATTTGGCTAGACTTAATGGAACAATTCTGTATTAACCAGCACACAGTTGGGCTAAGTTTTGAAAGGGTCTTTAATACAGATCCTTATGAAATTGGTAGATGAAAGTTCAAAGCATACAAAAGGAAGAGATTCCTCTTCACTGTGTCACTGAGCAGTGGAATTCCATTCCTTGCTCCTGTGAATTGTCTGAATACTAAGAAGTTTGCACAGATTACACAAGTAATTGCACAAATCTGTGAAAGAAAAATTGTCTAAGGTTGTGGATTACAAAGATACATTTTTGGCTCAAGAAGTCTCTCAGCCACAAGTTACTCGGATGAAGGAAAGAAGACTACATTAGTAATCTCCAAGATATTAGAGGTGGGCTTCCCAGCAGTGTTCAGACTTGCGCCATCTTTTCACTGAGTCAGTAAATGCTGATATCAGTGAAAGTAAAGGAGAACCAGTGGACAAGCGGGCTGTTCAGTCCTCTAAAAGACAGCCAATGCATTTAATCTGGCTGGCAAGGTTATTCTTTGTTCAATGGGGAGATACAGGCACCTGTGGAGACTGATTCGTCCATCCTAAGGCAGAAGTCCAGGATAAGTGGGGTCAATCACCCACTGTCTCACTTCATGTCTTTAATAGAAGCCAGAGTAAATAATTCTGGGATGTCTAGGGCAGGATTCAGTTAGAGACTGAAATTTTGAAAGTCTACATGTGAGATAGGTGCTTTATGTTTCTTAAGAGGAAATGGAGATATAGTAAAGACAATCTGCGGAGCCTGTGTTTCATTTTTCTCTGCAGTAGACAAATTTGATCATTGACATACCTCTAGGTTTGCGGATTAGTTGGTCTTTATGGCTATCTGAGCTATCCTGGTGAATCTGGCCTCACCTCCACCAGATACCCTGGCTGCAGGTACCACGTCACACCTGCCATGTGGAAATCTTGGATATATTAGATCATCCCAGTTGACACTGCATGTCTATGTTCAGGCAACTGAATCACACCCCTGCTCTCCATTTACTATAGTAAATTTACATATGCTTCAATTCGCTTGCCCCAAAATGCTGCTGGTACTCTTTGAAATGCCCTATGGTGGTTTTTATTTTTGATTTTTGAGCACCTCTCCAGAAGGATATGGGCTTCCCACAGATTGTGTCATTTCTACCAGATGCATAGATGGCTTGCTTAGCCTATAAACTTCTAAAAATATAGTGGATGTCTATGTGTGAGCAACTGAATCAAGCCCATAATTACATATAAACATCTACACACAGGCATGTAAATTTGGGTGCCTCTGTCTGGAGCTGAATCCCATTTCTATGTTCTAGATGACCAAACTGAGGTAAGATAAGTTATATCAAAAATTATTTTGAAAAATTCTGCCTTAAGAACACGAAGAGCTCAATAGCTTCTAGGAGCACTCAGCATGTTCATTAAGGAGCTCTTCCTTTTTATCTCTTCTCCACAGCATTTCTTACTCCAAAAGTCTTGCTTGACAGCGGATGTAGAGTTCCAGCTCCTGAATGACAGCCACTTGTTCACAAAGGGTCCCTCCAGAATTAGTAATAAATGTTTAATGTCTACAGTAATAGTTTTTACTTTTAGAAATACATAAATCACAGAGGTCTTTTTTCAGAATTTAACATTTCATAATAGTGAGAAAAATGTTCCTTAAATTTGTAACAAAAAAAAGCCAGCTGCTACTTTACAGTAGCTCTCAGTACAGTAAATGGAAAGTGACTTTTAATCACTGGTTGGCCATAGTTGACAGAGCCTCTTCATCACAAACCACAAGTCGCTCTTAAACATGGATGGAACTGATTTTTCTCAGGGAGAAAAAAGTCCCTGCTGTTTCCAAAGATCTTTGACAGTTAAGATGGTTTAACTCAAAGCTTCTTGGTTAGGGCACATTGACAGAGATGGGCACAAATGTATGAAATTCACTTTGTCTACACTCCAAGATGAGTGGATGTAGGCCAGCTCTGAACTGAAAGCCAGAAATCATGTTAGGATGGAGCTTTGCCCAAGCTAATAATATCTGTTGAAAGCATATGCTGAGAAACAAGGCATATTCGTTTGGACAATGCATCAATTTCATGTAGCTACAAAACTTCCACACAAGGATTCCTGGTCTTGTGTGGAATGTCCAGATGCCTTCAGCTTCACTAATGGGGGCCTCCAAGGAGAAACATATTAAAATTAGCCCAAAGTCCAAAGTCCTTACTGCCATATTAAATGTTGGATCAGGTCCACAGTCAAGAGGGCTAAGGCTATTCCCTCCTTAAAAAATATACAGCTAGGGCTTAGAGGAAAACATTGTTCTAGAGATCTCTGTGTAGCAGATTTTGCTTTATAGGTATTGACTATTTCTGTTTACTCTCCAACTGGTTCATAGCACGAGGCTGTGGGAGACGAGCTGGCTGTCAGGCAGCCTGCCTGTGCTCTGCATCACATGCAGAGATAATGCTGCCCTTTGTCTGCTGCAACGTGCAACGACTCCACTGCTTGTCTCCATCAAGTGATATAACCCAATGCAAAGCCCCTGGAGATTTCAACAAGCCTCACACTCTTGAAGCATAGATCTGAGAATGCTGCATGGTCTTCCACATGAAACATGTTCACCTACATGCTATATTCATGCACCACAAGGTAAGATGTGGAATGAGTCT
Source organism: Tauraco erythrolophus (assembly GCF_009769465.1). Taxonomy (NCBI): domain Eukaryota; kingdom Metazoa; phylum Chordata; class Aves; order Musophagiformes; family Musophagidae; genus Tauraco; species Tauraco erythrolophus. Next base: position 5,375,777 of record NC_141468.1, read on the forward strand.
CTTGTACATCCCTGTGCATGTTTGAAGGCTTCAGCACCGTAGAAACCAAAGCCTAGCCACGCGAGCCATCCTTCTAAGTTTGTCAAATACTCTTACTTGGCCTGGTGTCCATCCATTTGGTCTTTGCAGGTCCTCAGAGTTGTGGAAAATGCTTTAAACTGCATGTCACTTTTTAATAATGAAAATAATTCAAGGACTGAAGGACAGCATGAAAAACTGCACACGAGGTCTTTTTTCTCTCCAAATATTGACCTAATCAAAACAAGGGCTTGCAATGAAAATGCCCCTTCTGTGATAATTATGGTCCTGAGGTCACAGTTAAGTAGCAGGACTTCAACAGTTAATATTTCATAACCTGGTTCCTCCTAAACTGGTGTGAATTGATGGTAAAGCTAGGGATGTCTAATGCATGATACTGATGTGAAGCCAACATGACTGAGAGCAGAATCGAGCCTCTAGTGAGTTATCATTACTCTGAATTTCTCCAATTTCTGGCAGGTTTCTGGCAAGGTCTTTACAATATTTAACTTTGCGTTTTGTCTGTGTGTGTTTAACGTCCTGTCTATTTGAATGCTGCAAAACCACAGTGTGTTCCCCAGGGGCATCCCTCCTACACATGCACGAAGTTCTGCTTAATGTTTCACTTGGATTTATTTGAATCTTTTATTATTACAGCACTGAATGAACACTTGCATTAAAAACACTTGTCCCAGTAATTTTACCAAAAGTTGTTTTTTTTTTTTTCAAATGACTTCATCACATGGAGCCACTGACACTGTGGATACAATACATTGTTCAGAGATTCTGAAAAACTAAAGTTTTTTCTACCCACAAGACTTTAAATAGTCTAATTAAACACATATAAAACCAAGTGTTATCAGGTCCCACATGAGCACTTAAAACTTTAGATGAAGCTTGCGTTGATTGAATTTGCTTCGGAGAAAAAAGTCTTTTGAAGTATCTTTTCTGATGGATTAGTTTTCTGAATGGAAGTGGAGAGTGTTTCTGAAAAATCTGACAAGATCAAAAGATTTAAAGCATTTCACAAACAGTGCTCAGCACCTTACAAAAGAGACGTTTTATTTTTTTCCCTAGCTTGCCATGGAAATATAACTACAATAATTCTCTAGTTGATATCCTGGGAAGGACTACGTAGTTGCTCTGAAGTTCATATGTTTTAATTGATCAAATTTAACCAATTTTGGCTATTCTGTAGATAAGACCGATGTATGGATGAAGTATGCAAGACTTCTGCTGGATCTCTGAATGCTTCTGGGAGGTCCTGTGATACTTATTGGCAGTTTCCATCAGTATTGACAAAAATGTTGACAGGTCAAGGCACTCTTTTGCATATGAGGGTCATTGATTTCATAGAATCATAGAATCATAGAATGGTTAGGGCTGGAAGGGACCTTCAAAGGTCATCTAGTCCAACCCCCCTGCAAGGAACAGGGATATCTCCAACTAGATCAGGTTGCTCAGGGCCTCATCCAACCTGGCCTTGAATGTCTCCAGGGATGGAGATCCACCACCTCTCTGGGCAACCTGTTCCAGTGTTCTACAACTCTCATGGTAAAAAATTTTTTCCTAATATCCAACCTGAATCTACCTCCCTCTATTTTAAACCCATTACCCCTTGTCCTATCACAACAGGCCCTCCTGAACAGCCTCTCCCCATCTTTCCTGTAGGCCCCCTTGAGGGCCTTTGTCTCATTGTTCCTCCCATGGGACCTCTTTCCCTATCAAAAACAGCAAAAGGCTGTGTTTTCTGCACTGCCATGAGACATAAGTAATATATACAGCCAACTGCTAGCGGGCGGCAACTGCATTTGGGATTTTGGGTCATTGGAAGGGAGGAAGGAGAGAGGATGGAGAACCGCGAAGCAGCCTGAGAGTTTGTAAATCAAGTTGGCATGTCTGGAGGGTTTCGCTTAGCAAACTGGATTTCTCTCGTCATATTTTGTCCCTGTTAATGGTCTCATTTTTTTTATTAAAAAAAAATTCTAGTTTAATAAGAAAACACAAATTATTCAATTTCACTGTCAGTGAGCCAGTCATTTATTAACCTGCTAATTTAAATTAAACTAAGGGAAAGGAGAAGGGAAGAGGAATAGCAGCTCAAAGATACTACATTCCTACAAAATCTGAGAAAAGAGTTTGATAACTGTCCTCGAGAAATTACCCCAAAGACAAAAGCATTGGTCTAAACTCAGCAATTATACTAGGCACTGGAGAACTCACATAAGTAGTAGGAAACCATGCTAGCATATTTTTTAGTTTTCGCTGGCCTAGAAAATTAAATATTCTTAGCCCAAAGAGAGTACATGAAGAGTAGTGCTTTTTGCGTCACTTTGAAGCACTGGTCTTCATTCACTGTTGCAGAGCAAAACTGTGAAATCAAGACCAATGGCTAATTCTTCCCATGACACTGCAAAAAACCCTGGCAGGAGGTGACCTGAACTGTCCATCACCCCCTTCACCTGTGCCACCATGGTAGATGTGACAGCTAATTAATCACTGATGTTAACTGGGCTTTTTTGTTTAGAACTGGCTGGAGTCCCAGTATCCTGGTAAGAAAAGGTCTGTTCTTGTCCACCTGGTCGAGATAAGATCCCAGGAAAGGTTTCATTGGTAGGCAGAGGGAACCTGAAGTGCATTTTGAAAAAGTAGTTTTCTCCTCCAAACTCCAGGTCTCCACTCAGCCAGTCATCGGATTTCCCAGCTGCTCTACTAAAAATAAATTGATGAAAATGAAAACTTTCTCTTGGCAGGGATTTTGACAAGTGTCTAATGTAGACCTGTGCTGATGCAGTCAATGAGTAATAATATCAGCATAGCCAGCTATGGGAGAGGTTTATATTTTTCCTTTTTCTTTTTCCTTAGGAAGGGGGAGGGCTGCGCTGTAGCACATTATTTACAGTACAACATGATTCAATTGCCAGAGGGGGAAAAAAGTCAACTCATTGTTCAAGGGCTATACATGGATTGAACATTAAGAAGTAAATTTCCCTGCCTAAAAAACGTAACCCCTCCTCTTTCCCTTTGGCATGGCTTCATCTGGAAGCTTTACATCTGAAACTTGGTTTCAGAAGGCAGATCAAAATCCCTGCTCAGGTCAGACACAAATGAAGGCCATCTTTGTTGCACCCTACAGAAGAAATTTTTCTGCCTTATGGAGTAGGATTTTCTATTATTTTTTAAAGAGTGGGTTTGTTACAGTTATAAAGAAAGCTGCAAGAGTAATTGAAGCACTACTGGGTTACACCAACTCAGGATCTTGCATATTTTTCTTTAAAGTCCCTTTGACAGATTTTTAAAAGCGACTGATGTAAACCCAAAGAAGATGACCAGCTGCAGCTGCAGCAGGGATGGGATGTGCTCAGCCTCATGACTACCTACCATCACGACTAGGAGCTGCAACAGGCTGCACTCTCTACTGACTATTGAGATGCGCAGTTCAACAGGCTTGGGTAGCCTCTTAAAAGTGTAAAAAGTGGCAAACATAAAATAATAAATACAAAAGTAACCTTGAAACCTGGAAAATATTTAAGAAGCCTCACAGTTCTCGTCTTGTGGAAACATGTGTCAGCATGCACTTGAGGACAGACAAGATCTCTTCTGTAATTCTGAAACCTTTTGGAGGATGAGGAAAAGTGTTAGAAAACTTTTGTTATACAGCTTTCAAAACCAAAATGTGACTTACCCGTGGCATACTTTGTTGCATTAAGTAGTATAATAGCTGAGTAATTAGTTGGAAGAAAATATTTTTTTCCCATCATTTTATAGGGAGTGCTGAGTCTGCCAAAATAAATGAAGCATCATATGCATGTGTTGATGTATTGTTGAAGTATAGCTTTCTGAGCCTGGTTGCAAATTCCCAGAGAGTGCTGATAAAATATCCATCTAGAAATATCCAGGCCTTGCAGTAATAGCACACTTGGTATTGCATATCATACTCACTGAGTATTTGCAAAAGATGCATGCAATGGCTGCATGAAGCAAACACTTGTTGTTTACGTAGCCACTAATGAAGATTTCCAGATTTTTTTTTTTTTGGTCTTGCTTTCTTTAAATGACTTACAAGTGCGAAAACAAGGTTGTGGTCATATCATGTTTAAACAGGCAAAGTTTCAAACATGAAGCCACATCTATTATTCAGCACCATCCTCTAAAAACATTAAAAGATGCTCTTCTGAACTTTGTGGTTATTTTTGTCAAAAGACAAAGCTTCTTCAGGTTGAATTTTACTCTGAAACCAGGGTATGAGTAACAATTGCATTGCTTTTCGTGTGGCGTAGCCTTACTGCTTGCTAATTTAACAGCTCAGTGCTAGTGGAAGCAGGAATTGTGTTCCCTCTTTCCTTCTCTCTCTTTGCTTCCTTCTTCCCATCCCTGGGCACCATCATAATCCAGCCCCTTCACTTGCTGAAACACACTAGATCCTTTGCTGAGCTACTGCTGTTCTGTAACCTGGCAGAAAACAGCTCAGTCTTACTGCAACGTTAGTTTTCTGCCAGGTGAGATTGCTGATCTGGCTCAGAAAGGGCCTGGGGTGCCACAGGAGCTGATGGCAGTGGTGGAAGGATGTAGGTAGAAGTGAAGGAGGAGGAAGGGAGGGAGGAGTGAGACCACCCAGCTATGGCACTTAAATTAATCCAGCTGTGTTGTCTACCTGCATCTATGTGCAGCTATGCAGAGCTTTGACTGAGTCAGTCTTCTCTGCGCTCATGGTAGAAATTAATGAAAGAGAAGATGCACATAAAATAAGGGTTGAGAGGTTACACTGTTTACATCTTTAGGCATTTAAAAACGTTTGTAAATCTGGCTGGATTCGATTAACTTTAATTTTAGACTCATGTTCAACCTTAAGTAGGAGTGTAGTCTCCTGGAGTCCAGTGAATCTGCTAATCTGCTTCCATTTTAATGCATACTTTGCTCAGAACGGGTAGAGGAAAGGACTTGATAAAAAATTAAACAGATTAGCTGTGTGCACCAATCCTTTTTCTGTGGTGTATCAGCAACCTTGCCTCACTGTCTTCCTATCCATTATCAACAAGGTTTTCTCTAGACTGTGAGATAGATGTGAACTCAGAGATGGAACTTGAAGGTTAGTAAAAAGCCTGAAAGTAGCTTTAGAAAGTTAAAAGTATTCTGAATAATTATTTTTCTTGAACTATTTTCCAAATAGATGCAAAGTTAAGGAAGTCACTCTCCTTATCCGTAAGGGCAAGAGTTCAGCTGATGGAAAACTGAGTCGAAAATTGTGTAAGAGTAGAACAATTGGAATGGGATGTCAGGATCATTGTACCATGTGCGATTCCAAATCATGATTTTTTTTCTGTCTCCATTAGTAAGAAAACGAAAAAACACCCGCCCAGCCAAAATTCTGAAATGATGTGTAGGATAAGTGAAATTGACAATTTCATTTTGACTTCATTGATTTGACTTGTCTGGTTTGCTTTATAATCTAATCCTGGACTAAAGTAGAAATGTTGTATATATGGCAACAATACTTGACACAAAATTTTCATCGTAACAATATTCAGATTTTATTGTAATTTTTTTTTTTTGAAAATATTGATGAGATGAAATCACTATTTTCTGAAAGAATAAAGTTTATAATCTCAACTGAAACATATGGCTTGAATTATCTCTGACTTGCATTTATCTAATTTAGGAATGTGCCATAAAGCCACCTGGGATAAAATCTTGAAACTGAGAGGGAAATATGTGTAGTGGGTCTCTTAACTGTACCTATTGGTATTGATTGGCTCTTAGTCTTCCCAGAGTGGTAGTAGAAATCTTGATCTAATAGCAGTTATTTCTTGCCTTAATTTCTGAACTGATGGCTTTTTCCCCTTCCAGTATCTTTCAAAAGTCTTTCTGCTTGCTTCAATAGATCTTAGTGCTCCTCCACCCAGCGCTGTGACTGACAGCAGGAAGAAATAGCTGCAGTTTCTAAGAACATGATCACTTGCGTTTCACGATTGTGTATTTTTTTGGTTTGCTGTATGTCTCGTGCTCTGTGATAGGCACTTCAGGAGGAATATTGAGGAGGTATACTGGTTTTGGGGAAAGGCACTGGACAGAGGTTTGCAAGGTTTGAGTTCAGTTCTTGATAGCGTACTGTTTTCTGGAGCCATGTGGCGGTACCTAAAAAACTGAAAGAGCAACTAGAGGCTATGATAACTTTGTAAATCTGGACTTTTGTCTTGCCTTCCCCAGCTCTACCACAATGCACTAAATAAATTCTCCTTTTTCCTCTCTTTTATTGTTTTTTGGTTTTTTTAAAAGTTTTTTTTTTTTCCCAGGGCTTTCTCTGCTCACATATGGGCTAGTACAGATATTTTAAGGTCTCTAGTTGTAGATCCATACAAATACTAAAAGTAAGAAACCATTAGAAGAACCTGCTTTCTTTGACCAACTGTGCTAACACGTGAAATGAAGAGTTGCCAAGACTCCAGTTATCCTTCACTGGCCAAGCCCAGAAGGGAAGAGGATATTAATTTTTGCTGGTAGAAGCATCTGAGTCATTCCAGCTTTAAGAATGAGAATCACCTGAATATAAAAAAAAACGTCAGATTCCCTCCCCTACAAGGCAGGAGACCCAATACCTTATTTGGAGACTTTCTGGGATTGCAAATATCCATCCAGAAATGGAGGTAGAGAATGAACTAGGAGCATACAGAAGAAGTAGAGCCAAGTTTGTCTCAATAGCATTTACCGAGCACTGATATCAGAACCTCACTAAGGCCACTGCTGAGGTGTAGATATCATGCTTTTGTTGTTGCCTTCTCAGAGGGAGGTGGAATGAGCAGCACCGTTATGGTAAACTCATTTTACCACATCTCATACATCTTTCAGTAGGTCTGAAATTCTTTTTTAAAGTCTGCTTCCCTGCCTTTAAATACGATGAAAAAATAATACATTTGATTGAAGATCTGTGACTTGCAGATGCTCCCATATTTTCTCAGAATCTCTTTTTAATTCCTTACTACCATTTTTTGCTTCCAGAAAGAAAGTTTAAGGCATTCACTTTGCCTATGTGCCCATCTGCATCCTTTTTCCCCTCTCTTCAGCACCAGCCTTGTTTGAACCGTTTGTCCAAGTGTCCCAGAACTGGCATGTCTATACCAGCTTCATGAAGATAAACAGCCAGGTAGAGAAGGATACCACAAGGTTGTCCCTAAGTATGAGCTAAACATTATAAGATATCAGAGAATTCATGTATGTAAGAGTGTGTAACCAATGTCCAAACTGTATCTTGATCAGAGCCTGTACTCTGGAGATGTCAATCAACCAGTAAGCCATGGTTTTCATCTTCCTGCCTCTGTTCAGCAGTGCGAGTAAAGCTGAGTCATATTTCATGAAGCAATAGAAATAGAATCATAGAATTATAGAATCATTTAGGTTGGAAAAGACCTTTAAGACCATCAAGACCAACAGTAGAGCTGTTCTTCACTGGTGCCTGAACATGTTAAGTCTGCTAAGGAGATGAGCTTACCTAGTTAGGATCTAAATCTTCTGAGTTTGACTGAGACAAATCTGAAATATCAACACTAGGTTTATGATCTGACAAAAGCTCTTGGCCTATTTTTCCATAGATTCAAGTAAAAATCCATTGCTCAATTCACAAAACAGAAGGGCTAAATATTTGGACATTCATTTAGTTTGAGGGGAAAAACCTACTTGCAATGCCTTGTTCAGTGCTGGATTTCCACACTCAGCTTGACACAATCAGGACTGCCTCCATGTAGGTAGGTGAGGCCTTACCAGATGAGATTTGCCAACTAAAAAGCACCCTATGGAAGGATATGTGTTGATATCTTTCTTAACACCTCCATGGGATTCAAGTGCCTGTCTACGTGCTTACACAGAGCTCTTACTTGGTGCACAGGTTCACAGAGCCATATGCCACATGAAGCGTCCTCACTTCCTCTGCCGCTATCAAATAGCTCAGTTTCCACTTCCTTCAGATACTAAGGTCCATGGCCATGTTCTTCTCAAATGAGATCTGAAGGAGCAGCGCTGCTGAGTGCCCAGGTATGCCAGTGCAGCACCTTCTTCCTGGTGTCAAACTGCCACAGAACTGTGATTTTGGATTAAAAGCTGCATCTGCTGAAGGAGGGCTGAGAGAGACGTTAACTGTATAGTACATGGGAAACTTTTGGAAATCACGTTTGCAGACAATTAGAGGTCATATTGTTAGCTAAGTCATAATCCATCACTATGAACAAGGCATTGATTACTGCTCTGGACTACATTCATTTTTAATTCCATTAGTGGAATAAATGACAGTTTCTGTATTTGCCTCTTCTCTTGATACATAGCAATGAGAACGGCAAATTACCTCTGAATTCAAAGTAACTGAACAGATAAGCTTCTTTCCATGCTCTTTGGCAAAAAAAACCCTTCCTAGCCTTAGCTAGCCAGTAAACATCCCGGCAATCTCCTGAAATGATGCATTAATGGACTAGAACAGGGTTATGATTGTCGGATTGTCTGAGGAACGTTTACTGAGGTGTAAGTGTAACTACACAAGCCGAATTACAGTTTCCCCATCAGTCCTGTGTTGATTTGGTGGAAAATGATGAGCTGCTGTGTTAGGTTTTCTCTGACTCGTTCTCTAGGAATAAAAGTTATTAGGTCCTTGGAAGTTGAGCATTTAGTCTAAGCTCCTTGACTGCAGTCGTGGGAAGCCTGTAACAAGAAATGGGCACTTCAAAATGCAGCATGTCTCCAAGTTCCAGTCTTGCCCTGCTCTTGTGCAGCTCAGTAGTGCTAATGCTGCTGTTTGGGCAGCCTGAAATCATGCAGATTTAAGGACAGAAATGCAACTTTTATGTTTTAAATCTCATTCACTGTTTCATTAAGGAGTACTGCTGTTCTTCTCCCAGCCCCTGTGTGAATTGAAAAGTGGGACAAAAGTGGGAATGAGTCACCGGTGAAGGAACTTGTCAATTTGGGCTTTAACCCCTGACGTAGGAGCAGCAGTTTTAGCTGCCGAAGCAACGTGAAATTAATTCTGCACTAAGTGATGTAGAGCTAATTGCATGGGGATCGATGGCAAAGAGCTAGACAAGTGCTCCGTGCAGGCACGGTGTTTCATGCTGACCTAAAGTTGGTTCATTCCTCTGCGAGCTTCCCCGTTTATTCTGCTGTTCTGTACTCGGACTACAAGCTCCTGGGTTTAGGACGGCGCAAGGCATAATCGCTACCTTCAGCTGCGTGCCGCAGTAGTACGTGAGAAATGAATCACCCCATGTCTAGGTGGTGGCTGCCCAGCAGGATCTGTATGTAGGCTCAAGTGCTCTCTTGACTCTCAGTGGCAGTTAAACGCCTCAAGGACTTTTTAAAAATCCATTAGTGCCTAGTGGCACATTTGGTTGCTTGTATACCTCAATAAATCTCTTGTGTAAATTAGAAGAAAATGGTAATAAAATTCATTAACGTTTGCAAAACGCTTCATGACCGATAGGTGTATC